>NW_019263905.1:10763-13661 GCF_002742605.1 Olea europaea var. sylvestris | reverse complement strand
TTTTGGTTCGATTCCACTTATTGGTACCTCAAAAAACTTGAACTAGCAATCAAAGGTATATTACTGTTCAGGATTTAGGTGTCTTGTTTGATAATTGAGTAGAGTCTCATTCCGAGCGATCACAAATGAGTCATCTCTACGGTCCTGTTCATTATGCATCAAAAAACACATTGTTGTTCTTATTCCAATATCTAGACAAATCTTAATAAGAACAATGTAATTTTATCAACATAAAGCGTCCAACTTTATGTATTGATTGTGAATGATATTATTTGATCACATCACGAATTGTGTATCATCAAATCATTGAGTATACAATTTGTGATAACTTATATGATCATGGAATCTTAGTCATTTCAAATTATAACATATGAATAATCGAACGTCAATTCATAATGTTGTTTTACAAATACTACTTGAAAAATGCATCAAACTAACAGTTGTTCCTCCATGTATAAACACATATCATTTTTTTTATTTAGCTTTACGTGGATCGGAGAGGTAACCTGCATCTGCATATCCTACTAAAGTAGATCCCGACTTTCAAAAATAAAATAATCCAAATTAATGTAGGTAAAGAAAAATGTGCGTAATGAGATTTACGAAAAATCTATATCAGGTCGAGTGCTATTTGCAAGATAAGTTCATACTCCAATTGCACTTAGATACTTCAAAACTAAGAACATTTTCTCCATCTTCAAGTGGACGAAATGAATTTTTTTCACATCAGGCGATCGAACAACCATATGTGATGTCAATGGATGTACATTATCCATATAAAAATATTTTAAGACTTTTTCTGTATATATGTAGACTGGCGAACAAATTATTTTTTAGAAGGTGTTTAATTTGCAACCCAAGACAAAATTTGGCATTTTCCAAAATTTTCATCTCAAATTTATTTTTCAAATAATCTGTAGTTTTGTTGAGCTCTTCAAGAGTTCCAATTAAATTTAAATTATTAACTTATATTTTTATATAAACATCGTCATTTTTATATTTCTCTTTCAACAAATATTCGCTAAGGAGATTTTACTACATGCGCCTGAATTGTCTCAATCTATATAATGATCTTTGCAATTTAATTGAGAATATAGTTTTCAGATATGTGTCATTTATTCTTGGCACTTGAGTCTTTCGGGGATTTTCATATGTAGGAAATTACTATATTCCTAAGGCGCAGTCGAACTTTTGTGACACGGTCAAACTAATTAAGAATTTGAAAGTAATAGTTTCCATTACAGGTGGATATGCTTCATCACAATCAAATATAGGAGACTCTAAGCTACAAGTCAGACTTTGTCTAAAGTAATTACATTATTTTCAGTTTTCTTCTGTAAAAAAATCCACTTGTATTTTACAATGATTATATTTTTAAGTGTTCGAACTACAGATGCAAATACTTTTTGTTTCTTAAAGGAATTTAATTTTACTTGTATGACTTCTTTTCATTTTGGTGAATAATTTCTATATTGATAGTCATTAATAGACTATGGTTTAGGATCCTCATTTTGCATGATATCAAGAGTCACGTTCAAGGCGAAAATATTGTCTATAGTAACATTATTCTGTTCCTATAATTTGTGAGATAACACATAATTTATTCAAAATTTTCATTATTTTTGGACATTTGTGATTATTCAAGAACCATATTTTCAATATTTGATTGATCAATATTTTATAATATTACTTCTTCCAAAGTTTTGTTGGTTGATTTTTCTCTTATTCTTTTATTTTCTGGGTATAGAACTTTTTGAATTAACTAGTTTCTAACGCATTTAAGATTTATTTACTATAACAGATTGTTCTTTAGGGATATCCAAATATTTTGTACTGGTATATATGACTTTATCACCTTCCTAGTATCAACAAATATATCAGATAATATATCAACAAATGAATGATTTTTTACAATCATCTGATGAACTATCATGAGATTATCCTTCCACTTTGATTAGTCACATAGTTACAAACTCTAACAAACAAGAAAATGTGAAATGAAAAGAGAGAGAGAGAGAGAGAGAGAGAGAGAGAGAGAGAGAGAGAAAAGAGTTAAGTTCTAAACTCTTAGTGATTTTTTGGAAAACGGACCCTTTGCTCACATTGATTGTTGTGGGATCAAAAAAAGGTAGAGTTGTTTCATTCCAAAAAAAATTATCTTGTTTCTCAGGATTTAATTTTATCTCTCCCAAAGTTAGGAAACTCATTTCATTAGAATGACAATACATAAAACGTGCAATAAATAAATCACCAGTTAAAGGTTGAAAATATCTAATAATAGATGGTGAATCAAAACCAACATAAATTCCAAGTATTCTTGAAAACCTATTTCGATACGTTGTGGGGAAGAAATATGGACTTTGAGAGCACAACCGAAATTCGGTAAGTGAAAAATATTATGTTCATGACCAAATGTAAGTTGCGAAGATGAATACTGATAATATGCAGTTGGTTTTATACGAATAAATGATGCTGCATATAATATGACATAACATTAAACAAAAGTTGAGAGTTTTGTTTTCATAAGTAATGGTCTAACAATAAGTTTAAGACATTTGATAAACGATTCCACTAAATTATTTGGGTATGGACATGTACAACTAAATATTCAAAAATAATTATAATTGACATACAATAATCATTGAATGCTTGTGATCTAAATTCACCAGCATTATCAAGACAAATTGTCTTGATTGAGTAATCAAAAAAGTGAGCTTGTAATTTTATGATTTGGATAAGTAGTCAAGCAAAAGCTACATTCAAAGTGGAAAGTAGGCACACATGGGACTATCTAGTAGAATAATAGATTAACACCATAAAATAATGAAATAGTCCACATGGTGGGTGTATCAAGCTACATATATATCCATGAATTCTTTCCAAAAAATTGGAGATTCA
>NW_019263905.1:0-824 GCF_002742605.1 Olea europaea var. sylvestris | reverse complement strand
GAAGAAGAAGAGAGGAGCAGAAGAGGAAGAAACCGGGGAGAGAGGGGGAAGAGAGGAGGAGTAGAACGTGCCAATCTTAATTCAATTCATTCATCAACTGACTTTTAATCCCAATTACAATAACATGAATAACAAAATAATAACTTGGATTTGGGCCAAACCCATATACAAGCTCAATGTGACATAAGCCCAAAATAAATAACTAAAAGACATAAACCCAAAATAAATAACTAAAAGCTAAAATGGGGATGATGTCCGCATCAACTCTCCTGGGGTGGGAGAAAAAACTTGACCCCATCAAGGAGGTAGATCACAAAAGGCTGCTGTCAATCTCCTAGCCACAAACTGAACGGTTGAGCAAACTTCTTTCAACGTCTATAGACACGCAAGGGTGGTGGTCCAGGTAGAGGAAGATCTTGTTGACTCCTATAATGCTCCAACAAATCAGGATCAAGCTGTTGAAGTGTCTCTTTGGGGATTCAAGTACAATCTGAAACAGGACGACCCTCCCAACGAACAAGGAAGCGCTGAATGTCTTCATCCTTGGTTAATATAGTCTGTGCATCTAGAATAGCATCAATTTTATCTTTATGTACTGCAGCAAGTGGAATTGGGGCAGGGATAACATGTTCAGGATGAGGGTCCAGAGATGGAGGTGTGAAAGGATCATCAGCGGGGTAAAATTGGCCTTTGTAAGCAACTAAGTCTTCAACATTAAAGGTAGGGTGGTAGCCAAAATGTGATGGTAAGTGAATAACATAAGCATTTGAACCAACACGCTTTAAAATTTTAAAAGGACCAGTACTACGAGCTTGCAATTTGGA
>NW_019263904.1:343749-373555 GCF_002742605.1 Olea europaea var. sylvestris | reverse complement strand
GTTCAATCCAAAACGGTCGCTACATTTCCAAAAAGTACTTATCGGCCCAAAACGGACACCGTGTGCAAAAGTTGCGCTCAATTATTCGAACGCCGACAATCCAAGCAATCCAAATACGCAAGTGCTCATTCTTTCGAAAAATGGCCGAAATCCCTCATACGTCACGACGATATGGTGAGTTCTATCCAAAACGTTCGCAACATTTCCAAAAAGTACTTATGGGCCCAAAACGGACACCGTGTGCAAAAGTTACGCTCAATTCATCTTACACCGACTCTCCAAGCGTTCCAAATATGGAAGTGCCCATTCTTTCAAAAAATGGCCGAAATCCCTCATACTTCACGACGAAGTGGTGAGTTCAATCCAAAACGGTCGCTACATTTCCAAAAAGTACTTATGGGCCCAAAACGGACAACGTGTGCAAAAGTTACGCTCAATTCTTCTTATGCCAACTCTCCAAGCGTTCCAAATATGCAAGTGCTCATTCTTTCGAAAAATGGCCGAAATCCCTAAAACGTCACGACGATGTTGTGAGTTCAATCCAAAACGGTTGCTAAATTTCCAAAAAGTACTTATGGGCCTAAAGCGGACACCGTGTGCAAAAGTTACGCTCAATTCTTCGAACGCCGACAATCCAAGCGTTCCAAATACGAAAGTGCTCATTCTTTCGAAAAATGGCCGAAATCCCTCATACGTTATGACGAAGTGGTGAGTTCAATCCAAAACGGTCGCTACATTTCCAAAAAGTACTTATGGGCCCAAAACGGACACCGTATGCAAAAGTTACGCTCAATTCTTCGAACGTCAACAATCCAAGCGTTCCAAATGCACAAGTGCTCATTCTTTCAAAAATAGCTAAAATCCCTCATACGTCACGACGAAGGTGTGGGTTCAATTCAAAACGGTCGCTACATTTCCAAAAAGTACTTATCGGCCCAAAACGGACACCGTGTGCAAAAGTTGCGCTCAATTCTTCGGACGCCGACAATCCAAGCATTCCAAATACGCAAGTGCTCATTCTTTCGAAAAATGGCCGAAATCCCTCATACGTTATGACGAAGTGGTGAGTTCAATCCAAAACGGTCGCTACATTTCCAAAAAGTACTTATCGGCCCAAAACGGACACCGTGTGCAAAAGTTGCGCTCAATTCTTCGGACGCCGACAATCCAAGCATTCCAAATACGCAAGTGCTCATTCTTTCGAAAAATGGCCGAAATCCCTCATACGTCACGACGAAGTGGTGAGTTCTATCCAAAACGGTCGCAACATTTCCAAAAAGTACTTATGGGGCCAAAACGGACACCATGTGCAAAAGTTACGCTCAATTCTTCTTACACCGACTCTCCAAGCGTTCCAAATATGCAAGTGCCCATTCTTTCAAAAAATGGCCGAAATCCCTCATACTTCACGACGAAGTGGTGAGTTCAATCCAAAACGGTCGCTATATTTCCAAAAAGTACTTATGGGCACAAAACGGACAACGTGTGCAAAAGTTACGCTCAATTCTTCTTATGCCGACTCTCCAAGCGTTCCAAATATGCAAGTGCTCATTCTTTCGAAAAATGGCCGAAATCCCGAAAACGTCACGACGATGTTGTGAGTTCAATCCAAAACGGTTGCTAAATTTCCAAAAAGTACTTATGGGCCCAAAACGGACAACGTGTACAAAAGTTACGCTCAATTCTTCTAACGTCAACAATCTAAGCGTTCCAAATGCACAAGTGCTCATTCTTTCAAAAATAGCTAAAATCCCTCATACGTCACGACGAAGGTGTGAGTTCAATTCAAAACGGTCGCTACATTTCCAAAAAGTACTTATGGGCCCAAAACGGACACAGTGTGCAAAAGTTACGCTCAATTCTTCGAACGCCGACAATCCAAGCGTTCCAAATACACAAGTACTCATTTTTTCAAAAAATGGCCGAAATCCCTCATACGTCACGACGAAGGTGTGAGTTCAATTCAAAACGGTCGCTACATTTCCAAAAAGTACTTATGGGCCCAAAACGGACACAGTGTGCAAAAGTTACGCTCAATTCTTCGAACGCCGACAATCCAAGCGTTCCAAATACACAAGTACTCATTCTTTCAAAAAATGGCCGAAATCCCTCATACGTCACCATGAATGGTGAGTTCAATCCAAAACGGTCGCTACATTTCCAAAAAGTACTTATGGGCCCAAAATGGACAACGTGTGCAAAAGTTACGCTCAATTCTTCGAACGTCAACAATCCAAGCGTTCCAAATGCACAAGTGCTCATTCTTTCAAAAATAGCTAAAATCCCTCATACGTCACGACGAAGGTGTGGGTTCAATTCAAAACGGTCGCTACATTTCCAAAAAGTACTTATGGGCCCAAAATGGACACAGTGTGCAAAAGTTACGCTCAATTTTTCGAACGCCGACAATCCAAGCGTTCCAAATACGCAAGTACTCATTCTTTCAAAAAATGGCCAAAATCCCTCGTACGTCACGATGAATGGTGAGTTCAATCCAAAACGATCGCTACATTTCCAAAAAGTACTTATGGGCCCAAAATAGACAACGTGTGCAAAAGTTACGCTCAATTCTTCTTGCACCGACTCTCGAACCGTTCCAAATATGCAAGTGCTCATTCTTTCAAAAATTGGCTGAAATCCCTCATACATCACGACGAAGTTGTGAGTTCAATCCAAAACGGTCGGTACATTTCCAAAAAGTACTTATGGGCCCAAAACGGACACCGTGTGCAAAAGTTACGCTCAATTCTTCGAACGTCGACAATCCAAGCGTTCCAAATACGCAAGTGCTCATTCTTTCAAAAAATAGCCGAAATCCCTCATACGTCATGACGAAGTGGTGAGTTCAATCCAAAACGGACGCTACATTTCCAAAAAGTACTTATGGGCCAAAAACAGACAACGTGTGCAAAAGTTACGCTCAATTGTTCTTACGCTGACTCTCCAAGCGTTCCAAATATGCAAGTGGTCATTCTTTCGAAAAATGGCCGAAATCCCTCATACGTCACAACGAAGTGGTGAGTTCTATCCAAAACGGTCGCAACATTTGCAAAAAGTACTTATGGGCCCAAAACGGACGCAGTGTACAAAAGTTACGCTCAATTCTTCGAATGCCGATAATCCAAGCGTTACAAATACGTAAGTGCTCATTCTTTCAAAAAATAGCCGAAATCCCTCATACGTCACGATGAAGTGGTGAGTTCAATCCAAAATGGCCGCTACATTTCCAAAAAGTGCTTATGGGCCAAAAACGGACACAGTGTGCAAAAGTTGCGCTCAATTCTTTGAACACCGACAATCCTAGCGTTCCAAATACGCAAGTGCTTATTCTTTCAAAATATAGCCAAAATCCCTCATACGTCCCGATGAAGTGGTGAGTTCAATCCAAAACGGTCGCTACATTTCTAAAAAGTACTTAAGGGCCCAAAATGGACACCGTGTGCAAAAGTTACGCTCAATTCTTCGAACGTCGACAATCCAAGCGTTCCAAATACGTAAGTACTTATTCTTTCGAAAAATAGCCGAAATCCCTCATACGTCATGACGAAGTGGTGAGTTCAATCCAAAACGGTCGCTACATTTCCAAAAACTGCTTATGGGCCAAAAATGGACACAGTGTGCAAAAGTTGCGCTCAATTCTTTGAACACCAACAATCCTAGCGTTCCAAATACGCAAGTGCTCATTCTTTCAAAATATAGCCAAAATCCCTCATACGTCCCGATGAAGTGGTGAGTTCAATCCAAAATGGTCGCTACATTTCCAAAAAGTACTTATGGGCCCAAAATGGACACCGTGTGTAAAAGTTACGCTCAATTCTTCGAACGTCGACAATCCAAGCGTTCCAAATACGCAAGTGCTCATTCCTTCAAAAAATAGCCGAAATCCCTCATACGTCATGACGAAGTGGTGAGTTCAATCCAAAACGGAAGCTACATTTCCAAAAAGTACTTATGGGCCAAAAACGGACAACGTGTGCAAAAGTTACGCTCAATTGTTCTTACGCCGACTCTCCAAGCGTTCCAAATATGCAAGTGCTCATTCTTTCAAAAATTGGCCGAAATCCCTCATACGTCACGACGAAGTTGTGAGTTCAATCCAAAACGGTCGCTACATTTCCAAAAAGTACTTATGGGCCCAAAACGGACACCGTGTGCTAAAGTTACGCTCAATTCTTCGAACGCCGACAATCCAAGCGTTCCAAATACTCAAGTGCTCATTCTTTCGAAAAATGGCCGAAATCTCTCATACGTCATGACGAAGTGGTGAATTCTATCCAAAATGGTCACAACATTTGCAAAAAGAACTTATGGGCCCAAAACGGACACAGTGTGTAAAAGTTACGCTCAATTCTTCGAACGCCGACAATCCAAGCGTTACAAATACATAAGTGCTCATTCTTTCAAAAAATAGCCGAAATCCCTCATACGTCACGACGAAGTGGTGAGTTCAATCCAAAACGGTCGCTACATTTCCAAAAAGTGCTTATGGGCCAAAAACGAACATAGTGTGCAAAAGTTACGCTCAATTCTTTGAACGCCGACAATCCTAGCGTTCCAAATACGCAAGTGCTCATTCTTTCAAAAAATAGCCAAAATCCCTCATATGTTACGATTAAATGGTGAGTTCAATCGAAAACGGTCGCTACATTTCCAAAAAGTACTTATGGGCCCAAAACGGATAACGTGTGCAAAAGTAACGCTCAATTCTTCGAACGTCGACAATCCAAGCGTTCAAAATATGCAAGTGCTTATTCTTTCAAAAAATAGCCGAAATCCCTCATACGTCACGACGAAGTGGTGAGTTCAATCCAAAACGGTCGCTACATTTCCAAAAAGTACTTATGGGCCCAAAACGAACAGCGTGTGAAAAAGTTACGCTCAATTCTTCTTACGCCAACTCTCCAAGCATTCCAAATATGCATGTGCTCATTCGTTCGAAAAATTGCCGAAATCCCTCATACGTCAAAACGAAGTGGTGAGTTCAATCCAAAATGGTCGCTACATTACCAAAAAGTACTTATGGGCCCAAAAAGGTCATCGTGTGCAAAAGTTACGCTCAATTCTTCGAACGTCGACAATCCAAGCATTCCAAATACGCAAGTACTCATTCTTTCAAAAAATAGCCAAAATCCCTCATACGTCACGACGAAGTGGTGAGTTCAATCCAAAACGGTCGCTACATTTCCGAAAAGTACTTATGGGCCCAAAACGGACAGCGTGTGAAAAAGTTACGCTCAATTCTTCTTACGCCGACTCTCCAAGCGTTCCAAATATGCAAGTGCTAGTTCTTTCGAAAAATGGCCGAAATCCCTCATACGTCAAAATGAAGTGGTGAGTTCAATCCAAAACGGTCGCAACATTTTCAAAAAGTACTTATAGGCCCAAAACAGACAACGTGTGCAAAAGTTACGCTCAATTCTTCTTATGCCGACTCTCCAAGCGTTCCAAATATGCAAGTGCTCATTCTTTCAAGAAATGGACAAAATCCCTCATACGTCACGATGAAGTGGTGAGTTCAATCCAAAACGGTCGCTACAATTCCAAAAATTACCTATGGGCACAAAACGGACACCGTGTGCAAAAGTTACGCTCAATTCTTCGAACGTCGGCAATCCAAGCGTTCCAAATACGCAAGTGCTCATTATTTCGAAAAATAGCCGAAATCCCTCATACGTCACGACGAAGTGGTGAGTTCAATCCAAAACGGTCGCTACATTTCCAAAAAGTACCTATGGGCACAAAATAGAAATCATGTGCAAAAGTTACGCTCAATTCTTCTTACGTCGACTCTCCAAGCGTTCCAAATATGCGACTGCTTATTCTTTCGAAAACCGGCCAAAATCCCTCATACGTCACGACGAACATGTGAGTTCAATCCAAAACGGTCGCTGCATTTCAAAAAAGTACTAATGGGCCCAAAACGGACAACGTGTGCAAAAGTTATGCTCAATTCTTCTTACACCGACAATCCAAGCGTTCCAAATATGCAGATTTTCATTCTTTCGAAAAATGGCCGAAATCCCTCATACATCATTACGTAGTCGTGAGTTCAATCCAAAACGGTCGCTACATTTCCAAAAAGTACTTATGGGCCTAAAACGGACACCGTGTGCAAAAGTTACGCTCAATTCTTCGAACGTCGACAATCCAAGCGTTCCAAATACGCAAGTGCTCATTCTTTCGAAAAATGGCCGAAAGCCCTCATACGTTACGACGAAGTGGTGATTTCAATCCAAAACGGTCGCTACATTTCCAAAATGTATTTATGGGCCCAAAATGGACAACGTGTGCAAAAGTTATCTTCAATTCTTCTTACGCCGACTCTCCAAGCGTTCCAAATATGCAAGTGCTCATTCCTTCGAAAACTGGCCGAAATCCCTCACACGTCACGATGAAGTGGCGAGTTCAATCCAAAACGGTCGCAACATTTCCAAAAAGTACTTATGGGCCCAAAACGGACAACGTGTGCAAAAGTTACGCTCAATTCTTCTTGCACCGACTCTCCAACCGTTCCAAATACGCAAGTGCTCATTCTTTCAAAAAATAGAAAAATCCCTCATACGTCACGATGAAGTGGTGAGTTCATTCCAAAACGGTCGCTACATTTCCAAAAAGTACTTATGGGCACAAAACGGACACCGTGTGCAAAAGTTACGCTCAATTCTTCGAACGCCGACAATCCAAGCGTTCCAAATACGCAAGTGCTCATTCTTTCGAAAAATAGCCGAAATCCCTCATACGTAAAAATGAAGTGGTGAGTTCAATCGAAAACGGTCGCTACATTTCCAAAAAGTACTTATCGGCCCAAAACGGACAACGCGTGCAAAAGTTACGCTCAATTCTTCTTATGCCAACTCTCCAAGCGTTCCAAATATGCAAGAGCTCATTCTTTCAAGAAATCGCCGAAATCCCTCATACATCAAGATGAAGTGGTGAGTTCAATCCAAAACGGTCGCTACAATTCCAAAAAGTACCTATGGGCACAAAATGGACACCGTGTGCAAAAGTTACGCTCAATTCTTCGAACGCCGACAATCCAAGCGTTCCAAATACGCAAGTGCTCATTCTTTCGAAAAATAGCCGAAATCCCTCATACGTAAAAACGAAGTGGTGAGTTCAATCCAAAACGGTCGCTACATTTCCAAAAAGTACTTATAGGCCCAAAACGGACAACGTGTGCAAAAGTTACGCTCAATTCTTCTTATGCCAACTCTCCAAGCATTCCAAATATGCAAGTGCTCATTCTTTCAAGAAATGGCCAAAATCCCTCATACGTCAAGATGAAGTGGTGAGTTCAACCCAAAACGGTCGCTACAATTCCAAAAAGTACCTATGGGCACAAAACGGACACCGTGTGCAAAAGTTATGCTCAATTCTTCGAACGCCGACAATCCAAGCGTTCCAAATACGCAAGTGCTCATTCTTTCGAAAAATAGCCAAAATCCCTCATACGTCACGACGAAGTGGTGAGTTCAATCCAAAACGGTCGCTACATTTCCAAAAAGTACTTATGGGCCCAAAATAGACATCATGTGCAAAAGTTACGCTCAATTCTTCTTACGTCGACTCTCCAAGCAGTCCAAATATGCGATTGCTCATTCTTTCGAAAATTGGGCAAAATCCCTCATACGTCACGACGAACTTGCGAGTTCAATCCAAACCAGTCACCACATTTCCAAAAAGTGCTTATGGGCCAAAAACGGACACAGTGTGCAAAAGTTGCGCTCAATTCTTTGAACGCCGACAATCCTAGCGTTCCAAATACGCAAGTGCTCATTCTTTCAGAAAATAGCCAAAATCTCTCATACGTCAAGATGAAGTGGTGATTTCAATCCAAAACGGTCGCTACATTTCCAAAAAGTACTTATGGGCCCAAAACGGACAACGTGTGCAAAAGTTACGTTCAATTCTTCTTACGCCGACTCTCCAAGCGTTCCAAATATGCAAGTGCTCATTCCTTCGAAAACTGGCCGAAATTCCTCACACGTCACGACGAAGTGGTGAGTTCAATCCAAAACGGTCGCAACATTTCCAAAAAGTACTTATGGGCACAAAACGGACACCGTGTGCAAAAGTTACGCTCAATTCTTCGAACGCTGACAATCCAAGCGTTCCAAATACGCAAGTGCTCATTCTTTCGAAAAATAGCCGAAATCCCTCATACGTCAGAACGAAGTGGTGAGTTCAATCCAAAACGGTCGCTACATTTCCAAAAAGTACTTATGGGCCCAAAATATAAGTCATGTGCAAAAGTTACACCCAATTCTTCTTACGCCGACTCTCTAAGCGTTCCAAATATGCGATTGATCATTCTTTCGAAAACTGGCCAAAATCCCTCATACGTCACGACGAACTTGTGAGTTCAATCCAAAACGGTCGCAACATTTCAAAAAAGTACTTATGGGCCCAAAATGGACAACGTGTACAAAAGTTATGCTCAATTCTTCTTACGCCGACAATCCAAGCGTTCCAAATATGCAGGTGCTCATTCTTTCGAAAAATAGCTAAAATCCCTCTTACGTCATGACGTAGTTGTGAGTTCAATCCAAAACGGTCACTACATTTCCAAAAAGTACTTATGGGCCCAAAACGGACACCGTGTGCAAAAGTTACGCTCAATTCTTCGAACGCCGACAATCCAAGCGTTCCAAATACGCAAGTGCTCATTCTTTCGAAAAATAGCCGAAATCCCTCATACGTCAAAACGAAGTGGTTAGTTCAATTCAAAACGGTCGCTACATTTCCAAAAAGTACTTAAGGGCCCAAAATAGATGTCATGTGCAAAAGTTACGCTCAATTCTTCTTACGCCGACTCTCCAAGCGTTCCAAATATACGATTGCTCATTCTTTTGAAAAATGGCCGAAATCCCTCATACGTCACGACGAACTTGTGAGTTCAATCCGAAACAGTCACTACATTTCCAAAAAGTACTTATGGACCTAAAATGGACACCGTGTGCAAAAGTTACGCTCAATTCTTCGAACGTCGACAATCCAAGCGTTCCAAATACGTAAGTGCTCATTCTTTCAAAAAATGGCAACAATCCCTCATACGTCACGACGAAGTGGTGAGTTCAATCCAAAACGGTCGCTACATTTCCAAAAAGTACTTATGGGCCCAAAACAGACAACGTGTGCAAAAGTTACGTTCAATTCTTCTTACGCCGACCCTCCAAGCGTTCCAAATATGCAAGTGCTCATTCTTTCGAAAAATGGATGAAATCCCTCGTACGTCATGACTAAGTGGTGATTTCAATCCAAAACGGTCGCTACATTTCCAAAAAGTACTTATGGGCCCAAAACGGACAACGTGTGCAAAAGTTACGTTCAACTCTTCTTACGCCGACTCTCCAAGCGTTCCAAATATGCAAGTGCTCATTCCTTCGAAAACTGGCCGAAATCCCTCATACGTCACGATGAAGTTGTGAGTTCAGTCCAAAACGGTCGCTACATTTCCAAAATTTAGTTATGGGCACAAAACGGACACCGTGTGCAAAAGTTACGCTCAATTCTTCGAACGTCGAAAATCCAAGCGTTCCAAATACGCAAGTGCTCATTCTTTCGAAAAATAGCCAAAATCCCTCATACGTCACGACGAAGTGTTGAGTTCAATCCAAAACGGTCGCTACATTTTCAAAAAGTACTTATGGGCCCAAAACGGACAACGTGTACAAAAGTTATGCTCAATTCTTCTTACGCCGACAATCCAAGCGTTCCAAATATGCAGGTATTCATTCTTTCGAAAAATGGCCAAAATCCCTCGTACGTCTTGACGTAGTCGTGAGTTCAATCCAAAACAGTCGCTACATTTCCAAAAAGTGCTTATGGGCCCAAAAGGGACATCGTGTGCAAAAGTTATGCTCAATTCTTCGAACGCCGACAATCCAAGCGTTCCAAATACGCAAGTGCTTATTCTTTTGAAAAATGGCCGAAATCCCTCATACGTCACGACGAAGTGGTGATTTCAATCCAAAACGGTCGCTACATTTCCAAAAAGTACTTATGGTCCCAAAACGGACAACGTGTGCAAAAGTTACGTTCAATTCTTCTTACGCCGACTCTCCAAGCGTTCCAAATATGCAAGTGCTCATTCCTTTGAAAACTAGCCAAAATCCCTCACACGTCACGATGAAGTGGTGAGTTCAATCCAAAATGGTCGCTACATTTCCAAAAAGTACTTATGGGCCCTAAACGGACAACGTGTACAAAAGTTACGCTCAATTCTTCTTACGCCGACTCTCCAAGCGTTCCAAATGTGCAAGTGCTCATTCTTTCGAAAAATGGCCAAAATCCCTCATACGTCACGACGAAGTCATGAGTTCAATCCAGAACGGTCGCTACATTTCCAAAAAGTACTTACGGGCCCAAAATGGACAACGTGTGCAAAAGTTATGCTCAATTCTTCTTACGCCGACTCTCCAAGCGTTCCAAATATGCAAGTGCTCATTCTTTCGAAAAATGGCCAAAATTCCTCATACGTCACGACGAAGTGGTGAGTTCAATCCAAAACGGTCCCTACATTTCCAAAAATACATATGGGCCCAAAACGGACACAGTGTGCAAAAGTTGCGCTTAATTCTTCGAACGCCGACAATCCAAGCGTTCCAAATACGTAAGTAGTCATTCCTACAAGAAATTGCAAAAATCCCTCATGCGTCACGATGAAGTGGTGAGTTCAATCCAAAACGGTCGCTACATTTCCAAAAAGAACTTATGGGCCTAAAACGGACAACGTGTGCAAAAGTTACGCTCAATTCTTCTTGCACCGACTCTCCAACCGTTCCAAATATGCAAGTGTTCATTCTTTCAAAAATTGGCCAAAATCCCTCACACGTCACGACGACGTTGTGAGTTTAGTCCAAAACGGACGCTACATATCCAAAAAATACTTATGGGCACAAAACGGACACCATGTGCAAAAGTTACGCTCAATTCTTCGAACGCTGACAATCCAAGCGTTCCAAATACGCAAGTGCTCATTCTTTTGAAAAATAGCCGGAGTCCCTCATACGTTACGACGAAGTGGTGAGTTCAATCCAAAACGGTCGCTACATTTCCAAAAAGTACTTATGGGCCCTAAACGGACAACGTGTGCAAAAGTTACGCTCAATTCTTCTTATGCCGACTCTCCAAGCATTCCAAATATGCGATTGCTCATTCTTTCGAAAACTGGCCGAAATCCCTCATACGTCACAACGAACTTGTGAGTTCAATCCAAAATGGTCGCTACATTTCAAAAAAGTACTTATGGGCCCAAAACGGACAACGTGTACAAAAGTTATGCTCAATTCTTCTTACACCGACAATCCAAGCGTTCCAAATATGCAGGTGCTCATTCTTTCGAAAAATGGCCGAAATCCCTCATACGTCACGACATAGTCGTGAGTTCAATCCAAAACGGTCGCTACATTTCCAAAAAGTACTTATGGGCCCAAAACGGACACCGTGTGCAAAAGTTACGCTCAATTCTTCGAACGTCGACAATCCAAGCGTTCCAAATACGCAAATGCTCATTCTTTCGAAAAATGGACGAAATCCCTCATACGTCACTACGAAGTAATGAGTTCAATCCAAAACGGTCGCTACATTTCCAAAAAGTACTTACGGGCCCAAAATGGACAACGTGTGCAAAAGTTACGCTCAATTCTTCGAACGTCGACAATCCAAGCGTTCCAAATACGCAAACGCTCATTCTTTCGAAAAATGGCCGAAATCCCTCATACGTCACGACGAAGTCATGAGTTCAATCCAAAACGGTCGCTACATTTCCAAAAAGTACTTATGGTCCCAAAACGGACAACGTGTGCAAAAGTTACGTTCAATTCTTCTTACGCCGACTCTCCAAGCGTTCCAAATATGCAAGTGCTCATTCCTTTGAAAACTAGCCAAAATCCCTCACACGTCACGATGAAGTGGTGAGTTCAATCCAAAATGGTCGCTACATTTCCAAAAAGTACTTATGGGCCCTAAACGGACAACGTGTACAAAAGTTACGCTCAATTCTTCTTACGCCGACTCTCCAAGCGTTCCAAATGTGCAAGTGCTCATTCTTTCGAAAAATGGCCAAAATCCCTCATACGTCACGACGTAGTCCTGAGTTCAATCCAAAACGGTCGCTACATTTCCAAAAAGTACTTACGGGCCCAAAATGGACAACGTGTGCAAAAGTTATGCTCAATTCTTCATACGCCGACTCTCCAAGCGTTCCAAATATGCAAGTGCTCATTCTTTCGAAAAATGGCCAAAATTCCTCATACGTCACGACGAAGTGGTGAGTTCAATCCAAAACAGTCCCTACATTTCCAAAAATACATATGGGCCCAAAACGGACACAGTGTGCAAAAGTTGCGCTTAATTCTTCGAACGCCGACAATCCAAGCGTTCCAAATACGCAAGTACTCATTCCTACAAGAAATACCAAAAATCCCTCATGCGTCACGATGAAGTGGTGAGTTCAATCCAAAACGGTCGCTACATTTCCAAAAAGAACTTATGGGCCTAAAACGGACAACGTGTGCAAAAGTTACGCTCAATTCTTCTTGCACCGACTCTCCAACCGTTCCAAATATGCAAGTGTTCATTGTTTCAAAAATTGGCCGAAATCCCTCACACGTCAAGACGACGTTGTGAGTTCAGTCCAAAACGGACGCTACATTACCAAAAAATACTTATGGGCACAAAACGGACACCATGTGCAAAAGTTACGCTCAATTCTTCGAACGCTGACAATCCAAGCGTTCCAAATACGCAAGTGCTCATTCTTTTGAAAAATAGCCGAAGTCCCTCATACGTTTCGACGAAGTGGTGAGTTCAATCCAAAACGGTCGCTACATTTCCAAAAAGTACTTATGGGCCCTAAACGGACAACGTGTGCAAAAGTTACGCTCAATTCTTCTTATGCCGACTCTCCAAGCATTCCAAATATGCGATTGCTCATTCTTTCGAAAATTGGCCGAAATCCCTCATACGTCACAACGAACTTGTGAGTTCAATCCAAAATGGTCGCTACATTTAAAAAAAGTACTTATGGGCCCAAAACGGACAACGTGTACAAAAGTTATGCTCAATTCTTCTTACGCCGACAATCCAAGCGTTCCAAATATGCAGGTGCTCATTCTTTCGAAAAATGGCCGAAATCCCTCATACGTCACGACATAGTCGTGAGTTCAATCTAAAACGGTCGCTACATTTCCAAAAAGTACTTATGGGCCCAAAACGGACACCGTGTGCAAAAGTTACGCTCAATTCTTCGAACGCCGACAATCCAAGCGTTCCAAATACGCAAATGCTCATTCTTTCGAAAAATGGACGAAATCCCTCATACGTCACGACAAAATAATGAGTTCAATCCAAAACGGTCTCTACATTTCCAAAAAGTACTTACGGGCCCAAAATGGACAACGTGTGCAAAAGTTACACTCAATTCTTCGAACGCCGACAATCCAAGCGTTCCAAATACGCAAACGTTCATTCTTTCGAAAAACGGCCGAAATCCCTCATACGTCACGACGAAGTCATGAGTTCAATCCAAAACGGTCGCTACATTTCCAAAAAGTACTTACGGGCCCAAAATGGACAACGTGTGCAAAAGTTATGCTCAATTCTTCTTACGCCGACTCTCCAAGCGTTCCAAATATGCTAGTGCTCATTCTTCCGAAAAATGGCTGAAATCCTTCATACGTCACGATGAAGTGTGAGTTCAATCCAAAACGGTTGCTACATTTCCAAAAAGTACTTATGGGCCCAAAATGGACACAGTGTGCAAAAGTTGGGCTCAATTCTTCTTACGCCGACTCTCCAAGCATTCAAAATATGCAAGTGTTCATTCTTTGAAAAATTGGCCAAAATCCCTCATACGTCACGACGAAGTTGTGAGTTCAGTCCAAAACGGTCGTTACATTTCCAAAAAATACTTATGGGCACAAAACGGACACCGTGTGTAAAAGTTACGCTTAATTCTTCGAACGCCGACAATCCAAGCGTTCCAAATACGTAAGAGCTCATTCTTTCAAAAAATAGCCGAAATCCCTCATACGTCACGATGAAGTGGTGAGTTCAATCCCAAACGGTCGCTACATTTCCAAAAAGTACTTATGGGCCCAAAATGAACAACGTGTGCAAAAGTTACGCTCAATTCTTCTTATGCGGACTCTCCAAGCGTTCCAAATATACAAGTGCTCATTCTTTCGAAAAATGGCCGAAATCCCTCATAAGTCACGACGAAGTTGTGAGTTCAATCCAAAACAGTCGCTAAATTTTCAAAAAGTACTTATGGGCCCAAAACGGACAATGGGTGCAAAAGTTACGCTCAATTCTTCGAACGTCGACAATCCAAGCGTTCCAAATGCACAAGTGCTCATTCTTTCGAAAAATGGCCGAAATCCCTCGTACATCATGACGAAGTAGTGAGTTCAATCCAAAACAGTCGCTACATTTTCAAAAAGTACTTATGGGCCCAAAAAGGACAATGTTTACAAAAGTTGCGCTCAATTCTTCTTACGCCGACAATCCAAGCGTTCCAAATATGCAGGTGCTCATTCTTTCAAAAAATGGCCGAAATCCCTCGTACATCATGACGTAGTCGTCAGTTCAATCCAAAACGGTTGCTACATTTCCAAAAAGTACTTATGGGCCCAAAACGGACACCGTGTGCAAAAGTTACGTTCAATTCTTCGAACGCCGACAATCCAAGCGTTGCAAATACGCAAATGCTCATTCTTTTGAAAAATGGCCGAAATCCCTTATACGTCACGACGAAGTGGTGATTTCAATCCAAAACGGTCGCTACATTTCCAAAAAGTACTTATGGGCCCAAAACGGACACCGTGTGCAAAAGTTACGCTCAATTCTTCGAACGCCGACAATCCAAGCGTTGCAAATACGCAAATGCTCATTCTTTTGAAAAATGGCCGAAATCCCTTATACGTCACGACGAAGTGGTGAGTTCAATCCAAAACAGTCGCTACATTTCCAAAAAGTACTTATGGGCCCAAAACGGACACCGTGTGCAAAAGTTACGCTCAATTCTTCGAACGCCGACAATCCAAGCGTTGCAAATACGCAAATGCTCATTCTTTTGAAAAATGGCCGAAATCCCTTATACGTCACGACGAAGTGGTGAGTTCAATCCAAAACAGTCGCTACATTTCCAAAAAGTACTTATGGGCCCAAAACGGACACCGTGTGCAAAAGTTACGCTCAATTCTTCTTATGCCGACTCTCCAAGCGTTCCAAATATGCAAGTGCTCATTCTTTCGAAAAATGGAGGAAATCCCTCATATGTCACGACGAAGTTGTGAGTTCAATCCAAAACGGTCGCTAAATTTTGAAAAAGTACTTATGAGCCCAAAACGGACAACGGGTGCAAAAGTTACGCTCAATTCTTCGAACGTCGACAATCCAAGCGTTCCAAATGCACAAGTGCTCGTTCTTTCAAGAAATAACCGAAATCCCTCATACGTCACGACGAAGGTGTGGGTTCAATCCAAAACGGTCGCTACATTTCCAAAAAGTACTTATGGCCCAAAACGGACAACGTGTGCAACAGTTACACTCAATTCTTCTTACGCCGACTCTCCAAGCGTTCCAAATATGCAAGTGCTCATTCTTTCAAAAAATGGCCGAAATCCCTCATACGTCACGACGAAGTGGTGAGTTCAATCCAAAATGGTCGCTACATTTCCAAAAAGTACTTATGGGCCCAAAAAGGACAATGTTTACAAAAGTTACGCTCAATTCTTCTTACGCCGACAATCCTAGCGTTCCAAATATGCAGGTGCTCATTCTTTCGAAAAATGGCCGAAATCCCTCATACGTCACGACGTAGTCGTGAGTTCAATCCAAAATGGTCGCTACATTTCCAAAAAGTACTTATGGGCCCAAAACGGACACCGTGTGCAAAACTTACGTTCAATTCTTCGAACGCCGACAATCCAAGCTTTCCAAATACGCAAGTGCTCATTCTTTCAAAAAATAGCCGGAAGCCCTCATACGTCATGACGAAGTAGTGTGTTCAATCCAAAACGGTCGCTACATTTCCAAAAAGTACTTATGGCCCCAAAACGGACACTGTGTGTAAAAGTTACGCTCAATTCTTCGAACGCCGACAATCCAAGCGTTCCAAATACGCAAGTGCTCATTCTTTCGAAAAATAGCCAAAATCCATCATACGTCACGACGAAGTGGTGAGTTCAATCCAAAACGGTCGCTACATTTCCAAAAAGTACTTATGGGCCCAAAACGAACAATGTGTGCAAAAGTTACGCTCAATTCTTCTTTTGCCGACTCTTCAAGCGTTCCAAATATGCAAGTGCTCATTCTTTCAAAAAATGGCCGAAATCCCTCACACGTCACGATGAAGTGGTGAGTTCAATCCAAAACGGTCGCTACATTTTCAAAAAGTACTTAAGGGCCCAAAATGGACAACGTGTGCAAAAGTTACGCTCAATTCTTCTTACGCCGCCTCTCCAAGTGTTCCAAATATGCAAGTGCTCATTCTTTCGAAAAATGGCCGAAATCCCTCATACGTCACGACAAAGGTGTGAGTTTAATCCAAAACGGTCGCTATATTTCCAAAAAGTACTTATGGGCCCAAAACGGACACCGTGTGCAAAAGTTACGCTCAATTCTTTGAACGCCGACAATCCAAGCGTTCCAAATATGCAAGTGCTCATTCTTTCAAAAAATAGCCGAAAGCCCTCATACGTCATGGCGAAGTAGTGTGTTCAATCCAAAACGGTCGCTACATTTCCAAAAAGTACTTATGGGCCCAAAACGGACACTGTGTGCAAAAGTTACGCTCAATTCTTCGAACGTCAACAATCCAAGAGTTCCAAATACACAAGTGCTCATTCTTTCAAAAAATAGCCGAAATCCCTCATACGTCACCACGAAGTGGTGAGTTCAATCCAAAACGGACGCTACATTTCCAAAAAGTACTTATGGGCCCAAAACGGACAACGTGCGCAAAAGTTACGCTCAATTCTTCTTACGTCGAGTCTCCAATCGTTCCAAATATGTAAGTGCCCATTCTTTCGAAAAATGGCCAAAATCCATCATACGTCTCGACGAAGTTGTGAGTTCAATCTAAAACGGTCGCTACATTTTCAAAATGTACTTATGGGCCCAAAATGGACAATGTGTGCAAAAGTTACGCTCAATTCTTCTTGCGTCAACTCTCCAAGCGTTCCAAATATGTAAGTGCTCATCCTTTCGAAAAATGGCCAAAATTCCCCATACGTCACGACGAAGTGGTGAGTTCAATCCAAAACGGTCGCTACATTTCCAAAAATTACTTATGGGCCCAAAATGGACAACGTGCGCAAAAGTTACGCTCAATTCTTCTTACGCCGACTTTCCAATCGTTCCAAATATGTAAGTGCTCGTTCTTTCGAAAAATGGCCGAAATCCATCATACGTCTCGACGAAGTTGTGAGTTCAATCCAAAACGGTCGCTACATTTCCAAAAAGTACTTATGGGCCCAAAACGGACAATGTGTGCAAAAGTTACGCTAAATTCTTCTTACGTCGACTCTCCAAGCGTTCCAAATATACAAGTGCTCATTCTTTTGAAAAATGGCCGAAATCCCCCATACGTCACGACGAAGTGGTGAGTTCAATCCAAAACGGTCGCTACATTTCCAAAAAGTACTTATGGGCCAAAAATGGACACCGTGTGCAAAAGTTATGCTCAATACTTCGAACGCCGACAATCCAAGCGTTCCAAATACGCAAGCGCTCATTCTTTCAAAAAATACCCGAAATCCCTCATACGTCACGATGAAGTGGTGAGTTCAATCCAAAACGGTCGCTACATTTCCAAAAAGTACTTAACGGCCCAAAACAGACAACGTGTGCAAAAGTTATGCTCAATTCTTCTTACGCCGACTCTCGAAGTGTTCCAAATATGCAAGTGCTCATTCTTTCGAAAAATGGCCGAAATCCCTCATACGTCACGATGAAGTTGTGAGGTCAATCCAAAACGGTCGCCACATTTCCAAAAAGTACTTATGGGCCCAAAACGGACAACGTGTGCAAAAGTTATGCTCAATTCTTCGAACGTCGACGATCCAAGCTTTCCAAATGCACAAGTGCTCATTCTTTTAAAAAATAGCCGAAATCCCTCATACGTCACGACGAAGGTGTGAGTTCAATCCAAAACGGTCGCTACATTTCCAAAAAGTACTTATGGGCCCAAAACGGACACATTGTGCAAAAGTTACGCTCAATTCTTCGAACGTCGACAATCCAAGTGTTCCAATTACACAAGTGCTCATTCTTTCTAAAAATAGCCGAAATCCCTCATACGTCACGACGAAGGTGTGAGTTCAATCCAAAACGGTCACTACATTTCCAAAAAGTACTTATGGGCCCAAAACGGACAACGTGCACAAAAGTTACGCTTAATTCTTCGAATGCAAAATCCAAGAGTTCCAAATATGCAAGTGCTCATTCTTTCAAAAAATAGCCAAAATCCTTCATACGTCACGACGAAATGGTGAGTTCATTCTCCAAAACGGTCGCTACATTTCCAAAAAGTAATTATGGGCCCAAAATGGACACAGTGTGCAAAGTTACGCTCAATGCTTCTTACACCGACTCTCTAAGCGTTCCAAATATGCAAGATCTCATTCTTTCGAAAAATGGCCGAAATCCATCATACGTCACGACGAAGTTGTGAGTTCAATCCATAACGGTCGCTACATTTCCAAAAAGTACTTATGGGCCCAAAACGGACACCGTGTGCAAAAGTTACGCTCAATTCTTCGAACGCCGAGAATCCAAGCGTTCCAAATATGTAATTGCTCGTTCTTTTGAAAAATGGCCGAAATCCATCATACGTCACGACGAAGTGGTGAGTTCAATCCAAAACGGTCGCTACATTTACAAAAAGTACTTATGGGCCCAAAACGAACAACGAGTGCAAAAGTTATGCTCAATTCTTCTTACGCTGACTCTCCAAGCGTTCCAAATATGCAAGTGCTCGTTCTTTCGAAAAATGGCCGAATTCCCTCATACATCACGACGAAGTTGTGAGTTCAATCCAAAACGGTCGCTACATTTCCCAAAAGTACTTATGGGCCCAAAACGGACACCATGTGCAAAAGTTACGCTCAATTTTTCGAACGTCGACAATCCAAGCGTTCCAAATACGCAAGTGCTTATTCTTTCAAAAAATAGCCGAAATCCCTCATACGTCACGATGAACTGGTGAGTTCAATCCAAAACGGTCGCTACATTTCCAAAAAGTACTTATGGGGCCAAAACGGACATAGTGTGCAAAAGTTACGCTCAATTTTTCGAACGCCGACAATCCAAGCGTTCCAAATAAGCAAGTGCTCATTCTTTCGAAAAATGGCCGAAATCCCTCATACGTCACGATGAAGTGGTGAGTTCAATCAAAAACGGTCGCTACATTTCCAAAATGTACTTATGGGCCCAAAACGGACAACGTGTGCAAAAGTTACGCTCAATTCTTTCTTACGCCGACTCTTCAAGCGTTCCAAATATGCAAGTGCTCATTCTTTCGAAAACTGTCCGAAATCCCTCATACGTCATGACGAAGTTGTGAGTTCAATCCAAAACGGTAACTACATTTCCAAAAAGTACTTATGGGCCCAAAACGGACAACGTGTACAAAAGTTACGCTTAATTCTTCGAATGCAAAATCCAAGAGTTCCAAATATGCAAGTGCTCATTCTTTCAAAAAAAAGCCAAAATCCTTCATATGTCACGACGAAATGGTGAGTTCATTCTCTGAAACGGTCGCTACATTTCCAAAAAGTACTTATAGGCCTAAAACGGACACAGTGTGCAAAAGTTACGCTCAATGCTTCTTACACCGACTCTCTAAGCGTTCCAAATATGCAAGAGCTCATTCTTTCGAAAAATGGCCGAAATCCCTCATACGTCACGACGAAGTGGTGAGTTCAATCCAAAACGGTCGCTACATTTCCAAAAAGTACTTATGGGCCCAAAACGGACACCCTGTGCAAACGTTACGCTTAATTCTTCGAATGCCGAAAATCCAAGAGTTCCAAATACACAAGTGCTCATTCTTTCAAAAAATAGCTGAAACCTCTCATACGTCACGACGAAGTGGTGAGTTCAATCCAAAACGGTCGCTATATTTCCAAAAAGTACTTATGCGCCCAAAATGGACACCGTGTGCAAAAGTTACGCTCAATTCTTCAAATGCCTACAATCCAAGCGTTCCAAATACGCAAGTGTTCGTTCTTTCAAAAAGTAGCCGAAATCTCTCATACGTCATGACGAAGTGGTGAGTTCAATCCAAAACGGTCGCTACATTTCGAAAAAGTACTTATGGGCACAAAACGGACAACGTGTGCAAAAGTTACGCTCAATTCTTCTTACGCCGACTCCCCAAGCATTCCAAATACGTAAGTGCTCATTCTTTCAAAAAATGGCTGAAATCCCTCATACGTCACGACGAAGTGGTGAGTTCAATCCAAAACGATCGCTACATTTCCAAAAAGTACTTATGGGCCAAAAACAGACAGCGTGTGAAAAAGTTATGCTCAATTCTTCTTACGCCGACTCTCCAAGCATTCCAAATATGCAGGTGCTCAGTCTTTCAAAAATTGGCTAAAATCCCTCATACGTCATGACGAAGTTGTGAGTTCAATCCGAAACGATCGCTACTTTTCTAAAAAGTACCTATGGGCCAAAAACGAACAACGTGTACAAAAGTTACGCTCAATTCTTCGAATACTGACAATGCAAGCATTCCAAATACGCAAGTGCTCATTCTTTCAAAAAATTGCCGAGATCCCTCATACGTCACGATGAAGTGGTGAGTTAAATCCAAAACGGTCGCTACATTTCCAAAAAGTACTTATTGGCCCAAAACGGACACCGTGTACAAAAGTTACGCTCAATTCATCGAACGTCGACAATCCAAGCGTTCCAAATACGCAGGTGCTCATTATTTCGAAAAATAGCTAAAATCCTTCATACGTCACGATGAAGTGGTGAGTTCAATTCAAAACGGTCGCTTCATTCCAAAAAGTATTTATAGGCCCAAAACGGACAACGTGTACAAAAGTTACGCTCAATTCTTAGAATGTCGACAATCCAAGCGTTCCAAGTACGCAAGTGCTCATTCTTTCAAAAAGTAGCCGAAATCCCTCACACGCCACGATGAAGTGGTGAGTTCAATCCAAAATGATCGCTACATTTCCAAAAGGTACTTATGGGCCAAAAACGGACAACGTGTGCAAAAGTTATGCTCAATTCTTCTTACACCGACTCTCCAAGCGTTCCAAATATGCAGGTGCTCAGTCTTTTGAAAAATGGTCGAAATCCCTCATACGTCATGACGAAGTGGTGAGTTCAATCCAAAAAGGTCGCTACTTTTCTAAAAAGTATTTATGGGCCAAAAACGGACAACGTGTGCAAAAGTTACGCTCAATTCTTCGAATGCCGACAATCCAAGCATTCCAAATACGCAAGTGCTCATTCTTTCGAAAAATAGCCAAAATCCCTCATACGTCACGATGAGGTTGTGAGTTGAATCCAAAACAGTCGCTACATTTCCAAAAAGTACTTATGGGCCCAAAACGGACAACGTGTGCAAAAGTTATGCTCAGTTCTTCTTACACCGACTCTCCAAGCATTCCAAATATGCAAGTGCTCATTCTTTCGAAAAATGGCCGAAATCCCTCATACGTCACAACGAAGGGGTGAGTTCGATCCAAAACGGTCGCTACATTTCGAAAATGTACTTATGGGCCAAAAACGGACACCGTGTGTAAAGGTTACGCTCAATTCTTCGAATGCTGACATTCCAAGCGTTCCAAATACGCAAGTGCTCATTCTTTCAAAAAATAGCCGAAATCCCACATATGTCACGATGAAGTGGTGAGTTCAATCCAAAATGATCGCTACATTTCTAAAAAGTACTTATGGGCCCAAAACGGACACCGTGTGCAAAAGTTATGCTTAATTCTTCGAATGCCAAAAATCCAAGAGTTCCTAATACGCATGTGCTCATTCTTTCAAAAAAAGCCGAAATCCCTCATACATCACGACGAAGTGGTGAGTTCATTCTCCAAAATGGTCGCTACATTTCCAAAAAGTACTTATCGACCCAAAACAGACAACGTGTGCAAAAGTTACGCTCAATTCTTCTTACACCGACTCCTCTAGTGTTCCAAATATGCAAGCACTCATTCTTTCTAAAATTGGCCAAAATCCCTCATACGTCACGACGAAGGGGTGAGTTCGATCCAAAACGATCGCTACATTTCCAAAAAGTACTTATGGGCCAAAAACGGACACCATGTGCAAAGGTTACGCTCAATTCTTTAAATGCCGACATTCCAAGCGTTCCAAATACGCAAGTGCTCATTCTTACAAAAAATAGCCGAAATCCCACATACTTCACGTCGAAGTGGTGAGTTCAATCCAAAACGGTCGCTACATTTCCAAAAAGTACTTATGGGCCCAAAACGGACACCGTGTGCAAAAGTTACGCTCAATTCTTCTTACACCGACTCCCCAGGCATTCCAAATATGCAAGTGCTCATTCTTTTGAAAAATGGCCGAAATCCCTCATACGTCACGACGAAGTTGTGAGTTCAATCCACAATGGTCGCTACATTTCCAAAAAGTACTTATGGGCCAAAAATGGACACCATGTGCAAAAGTTACGCTCAACTCTTCGAATGCCGACAATCCAAGTGTTCCTAATACGCAAGTGCTCATTCTTTCAAAAAGTAGTCGAAATCCTTCATACGTCACGACGAAGTGGTGAGTTCAAACCAAAACGATCGCTACATTTCCAAAAAGTACTTATGGGCCCAAAACGGTCACCATGTACAAAAGTTACGCTCAATTCTTCGAATGCCTACAATCCAAGCGTTCCAAAAACGCAAGTGCTCATTCTTTCAAAAAGTAGCCGAAATCCCTCATACGTCACAACGAAGTGGTGAGTTCAATCCAAAGCGGTCGCTACATTTCCAAAAAGTACTTATGGGCCAAAAACGGACACCGTGTGCAAAAGTTACGCTCAATTCTTTGAATGTCGATATTCCAAGCGTTCCAGATACGTAAGTGCTCATTCTTTAAAAAAGTAGCTGAAATCCCTCATACGTCATGACGAAGGGGTGAGTTCAATCCAAAACGGTCGCTACATTTCCAAAAAGTACTTATGGGCCCAAAACGGACAACGTGAGCTAAAGTTACGCTCAATTCTTCTTACATCGACTCCCATAGAGTTCCAAATATGCAAGTGCTCATTCTTTCAAAAAATGGCCGAAATCCCTCATCATCACGACGAAGTGGTGAGTTCAATCCAAAATGGTCGCTACATTTCCAGAAAGTACTTATGGGCAAAAAATGACACCGTGTGCAAAAGTTACGCTCAATTCTTCGAATACCGACAATCCAAGCGTTCCAAGTACGCAAGTGCTCATTCTTTCTAAAAGTAGCCGAAATCCCTCATACGTCATGATGAAGTGGTGAGTTCAATCAAAAACGGTCGCTACAATTCCAAAAAGTACTTATGGGCCAAAAACGGACAACGTGTGCAAAAGTTATGCTCAATTCTTCTTACACCGACTCTCCAAGCGTTCCAAATATGCACGTGCTCAGTCTTTCCAAAAATGGCCGAAATCCCACATATGTTATGATGAAGTTGTGAGTTCAATTCAAAACGGTCGCTACTTTTCTCGCTACATTTCCAAAAAGTACTTATGGGCCCAAAACGGACAACGTGTACAAAAGTTACGCTCAATTCTTCTTACGCCGACTCTCCAAGCGTTCCAAATATGCAAGTGCTCATTCTTTCGAAAAATGGCCAAAATCCCTCTTACGTCACGAGGAAGTTGTGAGTTCAATCCAAAACGGATGCTACATTTCCAAAAACTACTTATGGGCCCAAAACGGACATCGTGTGCAAAAGTTACGCTTAATTCTTCGAATGCCGAAAATCCAGGAGTTCCAAATACGCAAGTGCTCATTCTTTCAAAAAATAGCTGAAATCCCTCATACGTCATGACGAAGTGGTGAGTTCATTCTCCAAAACGGTCGCTACATTTCCAAAAAGTACTTATGGGCCCAAAACAGATAACATGTGCAAAAGTTACGCTCAATTCTTCTTACACCGACTCCCCAAGCGTTCCGAACATGCAAGCGCTCATTCTTTCGAAAATTGGCCAAAATCCCTCATACGTCACGATGAAGGGGTGAGTTCGATCCAAAGTGGTCGCTACATTTCGATAAAGTACTTATGGGCCAAAAACGGACACCGTGTGTAAAGGTAACGCTCAATTCTTCGAATGCCGACATTCCAAGCGTTCCAAATACACAAGTGCTCATTCTTTCAAAAAATAGCCGAAATCCCTCATACGTCACGATGAAGTGGTGAGTTCAATCCAAAACGGTCGCTACATTTCCAAAAAGTACTTATGGGCCCAAAATTGACACCGTGTGCAGAATTTACGCTCAATTCTTCTTACACCGACTCCCTAAGCGCTCCAAATATGCAAGTGCTTATTCTTTCGAAAAATGGCAAAAATCCCTCATACGTCACGATGAAGTGGTTAGTTCAATCCAAAGTGGTCGCTACATTTTCGAAACGTTCTTTCGGGCCCAAAATGGACGCCGTATGCAAAAGTTACGGTCAATTCTTCGAACGCTGACAATCCAAGTCTTCCAAATATGCAAGTGCTCATTCTTTCGAAAAATGGCGAAAATCCCTCCTACGTCACGATGAAGCGGTGAGTTCAATCCAAAATGGTCGTTACATTTTCGAAAAGTACTTATGGGCCCAAAACTGACATCGGGTGCAAATGTTACGCTCAATTCTTCGTACGCCAACTATCCAAGCGTTCCAAATATGCAAGTGCTCATTCTTTTGAAAAACGGGTAAAATCCCGCATACGTCACGACAAAGTGGAGAGTTCAATCCAAAACAGTCGCTACATTTCCGAAAGGTGCTTATGGACCCAAGACGGTCATTGTGTGCAAACGTTACGCTCAATTCTTCGTATGCGGACTATCCAAGCGTTCCAAATATACAAGTGCTCATTCTTTCGAAAAATGGCCGAAATCCCTCATACGTCACGACAAAGTGATGAGTTCAATACAAAACGATCGCTACATTTTCAAAAAGTACTTGGGGGCCCAAAATGGACATTGTATGCAAAAGTTACGCTCAATTCTTCGAATGCCGACAATCCAAGCATTCCAAATATGCAAGTGCTCATTCTTTAGAAAAATGGCCAAAATCCCTCCTACGTCACGACGAAGCGGTGAGTTCAATCCAAAACGGTCGCTACATTTCCGAAAAGTACTTATGGGCCCAAAATGGACATCGGGTGCAAATGTTATGCTCAATTCTTCGTACGCCAACTATCCAAGCGTTCCAAATATGCAAGTGCTCATTCTTTTGAAAAATGTCCAAAATCTCATATACATCACGACGAAGTGGTGAGTTCAATCCAAAACAGTCGCTACATTTCCGAAAAGTGCTTATGGACCCAAAACGGTCATCGTCTGCAAAAGTTACGCTCAATTCTTCGTATGCCGACTATCCAAGCGTTCCAAATATGCAAGTGCTCATTCTTTCGAAAAATGGCCGAAATCCCTCATACGTCATGACGAAGTGGTGAGTTCAATCCAAAACGGACGCTACATTTCCGAAAAGTACTTATGGGCCCAAAACGGACGTGGTACGCAAAAGTTACGTTCAATTCTTCGGACGCCCACAATCCAAGCATTCCAAATATGTAAGTGCTCATTCTTTTAAAAAATGGCTAAAATCTCTCATACGTCATGACGAAGCAGTGAGTTCAATCCGAAATGGTCGCTACATTTCCAAAGAGTACTTATGGGCCCAAAACGGACACCATGTGCAAAAGTTACGCTCAATTCTTCGTACGCCGACTATCCAAGCATTCCAAATATGCAAGTGCTCATTCCATCGAAAAATGGCCGAAATCCCGCATACTTCACGATGAAGTGGTGAGTTCAATCCAAAATGGTCGGTACATTTTTGAAAAGTACTTAGGGGACCAAAACGGATATCGTATGCAAAAGTTACACTCAATTCTTCGAACTCCAACAACCCATGCGTTCCAAATATGCAAGTGCTCATTCTTTCAAAAAATAGCCAAAATCCCTCATACATCACGATGAAGTGGTGAGTTCAATCTAAAATGGTCGCTACATTTCCGAGAAGTGCTTATGGACCCAAAACGATCATCGTGTGCAAAAGTTACGCTCAATTCTTCGTATGCGGACTATCCAAGCATTCCAAATATGCAAGTGCTCATTCTTTCGAAAAATGGCTAAAATCCCTCATACGTCATGACAAAGCGATGAGTTAAATACAAAACGGTCGCTACATTTCCGAAAAGTACTTGTGGGCCCAAAATGGACGTCGTATGCAAAAGTTACGCTCAATTCTTCGAACGCCAACAATCCAAGCGTTCCAAATATGCAAGTGCTCATTCTTTTGAAAAATGGCCAAAATCCCTCCTACATCACGATGAAGCGGTGAGTTCAACCCAAAACGGTCGCTACATTTCCGAAAAGTACTTATGGGCCCAAAACGGACATCGGGTGCAAATGTTACGCTCAATTCCTCGTACGCCAACTATCCAAGCGTTCCAAATATGCAAGTGCTCATTCTTTTGAAAAATGGCTAAAATCCCGTATACGTCACGACGAAGTGGTGAGTTCAGTCCAAAACAATCGCTACATTTCCGAAAAGTGCTTATGGACCCAAAACAGTCATCGTGTGCAAAAGTTACGCTCAATACTTCTTATGCGGACTATCCAAGTGTAATACCCTGAACTTCACGTTCTACATTTGGCCAATATGATTCATGCATTCCATGCTAATAACATTGTCATTTGTATCAATTTCCTGATTGCCTTTTCTTAAAACGATGCATTTGATCATCAAGGCTTTAAAATCTTAACATGGTGATAACCTTCGACTGTTTGATCTAGGTGGTGAATTTTATATTGAGCTATGATAGAAAGTTAGATTAACTAAATGTTGGAGATTGGCTTGGTAAGTAATATAATATTTGAAAGGCCGAAAATTTGTATCAACGAAGGTTCAAGCTTTCCATTCGGCTAATCGAGGTCACCTTAAACCCTAGATAGGTAATTCACATATTTGGGACATGAGGGATGAAGTGATATTATCACAACATAATAATATATGTCTTATATGACATTATAAATATTGAGGTGCGAATTGTTGAAATCGGTTGAGAATCGGGTAAGAAATTAAATGAACGGTTGAGGAATTAGTTCTATGAAATACTTTGGGATCTTAGGACAAGCGAAATGGATTGTAAACATGTCAAAATAAGCTGAGGATACTTGGTTTGTGCCTGCAAAGATAGATATAAAATCAGATTTTGCTACAAGTGACCACCTCATGCTTGAACACCTCGCGCTTGGGATGTTTGTCATTTTAGCACTCAATTCCTTCAACCTTAAGCCTCCAACACGTCCAATAAGTCCTTAGAACTTTACATAAGATATTTATAACTCTTCTAAGTCACATATGGCTCCATGTGGTGCAAGGGAGAAGTCAAAGTTGGCTGCAAGAAGCTACCTCCTACTTGGACAGCTCATGCTAAGGGATTTTCACTTTAATATATAATTGCTTCAACCCTAAGGCATAAATTTCGTGTCTAATCCCCAAGGTCTTAATAAAGTATGAATATATATCTTAAATATCATAAATGGACACAAAAATAATGGTAGAAAAGTCAAGTATTGCAGCCAAGATGACAGCTCCTGCTTAGTGACTCACCTTGATTGCTTGAGGTGGCTGCAGCCCATGATATTCTTAATCCTTAAGTAATATGCACGACTTCAACTATTTAAAGACCACTCATTTACCTCCTAGATAATATATTAACTCCCTAAACTCGTCCCTAAGTGATTCCAAGTGAAAAGAGGGTGAAACAGTCAAAGAGAAACAGAAACAGGAAGCTGGAATTTCTGAACAGCCTTGTTACTCCACAGTTTTGAGGTTTGTTTCTATTATTTCTTAAGGGGTTTATGATTTCTTGAACATCTGAAGTTGTTTACGATTAAGTTGGAGTGTTTGTTATGATGCATAAATAGGGGTAATTAATTGCAAGAATTTGAAAGAAAGTAATCTGGACAGAGATGAGGGATTGCTGGATTGAGTGATTTATACCTTGATTTTGGGATGATACTTAGTGTTTAACTTATATATGTCAATATGAACGTTTTTATATGTAAGTAGGGAGTGTAGAAATGATTTTAATGGCCTAGGATTCTGTTGGTATCATAATAATAAAATGGAAACCGAAAACAGTCAAAGGGAAAAACTGCCTGATTTTGTGTAGTGGAAAATGGACTGTTTTTGAAGCTCCAAACACTTCATTTGTCACAATGTTATGATCTGATTATCTTCACATATATGTTATAGGTGTGTGGTAAAAGTTTGGGAGCCGTTAAATGTAGGTAAGGACATGAAAAAGAATTTGAAAAATGAGTGGACGGTGATGGAAACCTAGAAAACAGATTCTGTCCATTTGGGTATTCAATGTGATTTCAACATTTAGATGTCCCCTAATGAACTCTTGGGCCTAGAAAATATATCCTAAGGAATACTAGGTTGTTGAAAACAATTGGATGACGTTGACGTTCATAATTGGACTCGAGCGATAGCGAGACTTATTGGATTAGTTTGTAATGCCATCGGTAACTTGAAATAATGATTTTGTCTAAATTGTTTTGGCATGAATGGACGTATTTTGGGATTGTGTGTGTTAAGATTATTAAATGGAGGATTGTTTTTAATATTAGATGATAATATAGGCGACTTTTCGACGTTGAGCGAAAAAGGAAATTGATACACACTCCATAGGAGCTTACACACATAAAGGCGAAAGGTAAGTGAAAATCCATTTGCAACTACGATGCAAGAACCTAGTATATGTTGACATAGTAATGTTGAAATATCTACATAACTTTGATAAGAGGCTTATAGCACATCATATGGTGGTTACGATCATGGAGTATGAGATTGCGTAACCTATTGACATCGATTTTCATTTATGAGCATTTTCATATGCATGTACGACATGTAACATGGTTGAAAATACTGCATGCAAAATATGATTTCAAAGTGAGTTTCATTATAAATGTTTTATTGACCACTACTAGGGCACAGAGGCATGTGAGGCATGCTTATGTGATATGTTTGGCATTGCGGGTGTTACTTCCTGGGTGATTGCAAAGGCAGATAGGGGATTGGCCTTTGGTGATCACGGGAGGGTGGACCACTCGACTATGCCCTTGTTATGATTATTGGCGCTGCCGGGTGGGAGACTTCTTGGGTGATCATAGGGGTAGTCAGGGGATGGGCCTCTAGTGGTCACGAGAGGATGGTCCACTTGTCGGTGTTGATTTCATACTGGCCATTTGATTATTGATATTGATATTATGCAGAGCTCTATCCGATGCATAGTAGGTGGGTCAAGGGCCCAATGAAATGAAAGATTTCAAGTGAAATGATTTCTAGTCGACTTTGATGAATATTGAAATATGATACTTTTTATCGTGATATTTAAAGTAAATGGCATGGTGTCATATGTTGTTATTACTCATGTTCAGGACATGCATGATTTTGCTTACTAAGCATTGACTTATGTAGTTCTTGCATTGTAGGTGAACATGGAACTACATAGAGAGCATGGCTAGCTGTGGAGCTCCTACAGGATTCCAGAGTTCGATGTACATGGATGACGACCTGTAGGGTTATTTTGTAGGCTGCCATCTGTTG